>NC_134405.1:221901441-221933941 GCF_038048845.1 Mixophyes fleayi
TTGTAGGAGCAGGGCTATGGTTGTAGGAGCAGGACTACAGTTTTCCAATTCCTGTATGGCACCATCTATATTTCTCCTTGTACACTGCTATCACATTAAGAAAAAATCTTAGAATTGTAAACACATTTTATGCCATTTGTCTTAGGGCAATAAATATTCCTTTTTTCAGGTTCCTTTCTATGTATGTCTTGTAGGGACATATATTTGTACTCTTAAATCTGTTTTTATTGTGAATAAAACACATACCATAAACCTGTAGCAACCAATCGGATATTAACATTCATTATTCTGCCTGCACTAAATTGCTAAAACTGATTTCCAATTAGTTACCATGTGTTGTAGGGCACCATTGCGCTTTGTATCATGCTATTATAAAAATACCTATATACATTTTTTATATTTCATTGTTTATATATGAAAATGGCAATTTCATAAAATCCTTCTAGTAATCTGTGTATTTGGTTTTCCAAATCAGGTTCTTTTTTTGTTTTTAGTGAATATAGACGAGACATAGACCTTATAACTGACAAGAAGGCCTATTCTTGTGCTGTTAGAAGACCCAGGAATGAATCTGCTTAATGGATTAATGACAGTCTCTTCCCTAATAGATTAACTGTATGGAATGTCAGTGTGTAACAGGGAAAAGCTGTCTTGCATTCATGTCAATAAAAAATAATGACCCTCCTTTCCCCATCTTTACAAAATATTGGGACCTTGCCCAACCCAATGCTTTGAGATCTGTTGTTCATAGACTTTGCGCATACTTCATATGATGTCTCATAATATTATTCTCCTGCTCTCTTTTGCAATTTCAGTTTTTGATGTAGTGAGGAACAAGGACACGCCAATGGGGAGGTGTTTGCTGAAATGTACTTTAAAATATATCAAAAGTTTTATTGTGAGCATCTTTGATAGTCCCTTTCAGTTTGGAAACTCACCCTTTATATAAATAATGTGTTTTCCTGTATTGAGTCTAATGTATATTTACTTAAGTTCTGTAATCTGCAGCATTGTGGAATATGTTGCTGGGTTTTTTTAAACACATGATGCACAATGATTGTTAAATCAACATGTGTGTGCTGTCCTTGCTTGGATTAAATCTATTTGCTAGTCTCTTTCTAAATATAGTCAGATGAGACATGGCAAAGGAATGTGGATTCACCTTATTTCCTGACAAAAAGTTCCCCACACTCAGAGGGGCATATTCAATTAGGATTCCGGTCCGCGGTAACGCGCGTTACCGCGGAAAAGTACGCACTATTGGCGGTAATACGGTACCACAATAACGTGGATCTTCGTACGCAACCCTATGGGCTGCGAACGAAAATCCGCGTTATTGCGGTACCGTGGCTCGTTCTGGCGCGATCCCGTGGACCGGAATCGTAATTGAATATGAGTGAATTATCACTATGTATATATATATATATGCTCACAAACACTAAAATTATGCAATCTAACCCAAAAGATCTTTCAAAAATGTGTTTTTTGTTTTTTTTTGAGTAGTTAGATATAGATAAATATATCAAATACGTAAACCTCAAGCACTTATACCACATACATCTAGCGGCCTGGTCAAGTCTATGAAGTACCACCACATCCAAAATAACTATATTTAATTGTAAATAAAGTCTCTAAATATTTATCATTAGAAAGTCTAAGTGCAAACACAGTTTCTGAGTAATAGTAATGGCATAGAAGAATTTCTGGAGGAGATTAATTCACAGTGGCTTAGTGGTTAGCACTTCTGCCATGAGTTCGATTCCCGACTATGGCCTTATCTGTGTGGAGTTTGTATGTTCTCCCTGTGTTTGCGTGGGTTTCCTCCGGGTGCTCCGGTTTCCTCCCACAATCCAAAAACATACTGGTAGGTTAATTGGCTGCTATCAAAATTCACCCTAGTCTCTCTCTCGGTCTGTGTGTGTGTCTGTGTATGTTAGGGAATTTAGTCTGTGTCTCTCTGTCTGTCTGTCTCCTGCTCTGTCTGTCTGTCTATGTCTGTGTGTGAGTGTGTGTCTATATTAGGGAATTTAGACTGTAAGCTCCAATGGGGCAGGGACTGATGTCAATGAGTTCTCTGTACAGCGCTGCGTAATTAGTGGCGCTATATAAATGATGATGATGATAGCTTCCAACATTTAGATTCCCGAAAGTGAGACAAAATAAGCCCATCCCTGTTCTTCAAACTCCACCCACAAATCTGCATATTTGTGCAAAACTCCACCCACTTTCCCATTAAGCCTTTTCCTGTTTGCGGCCCACAAATTGGGAAGTTCCTCCAAAATCAGGACAGTTCGGTGGTATGATAGATCTTCCCCCCTACTGTTGCACTAACTTGACATAAGCCATTTCAAGACATGTAGTAAATCCACCAAGATGTCAGGAATCCTTTTCTTTGGTCTGTGTTTCTCCAGACACTGGATAATGCACCTCTCTATTCACCGTTCTGTGCCATAATCCAATGAGATGGGTGACAGAGGTCAGCTCTGCTCCGTTTTTGAGCAGCACTGTGCTTCATGCAATAACTTATATTACATATGTCGCCACTCTGCTCAAAATTGCAGTGGGGCACTATTTTTGTTAGCACATAGATATTTAAAAGCTGCTGAATTGCTTACTCTCATGTTGAATTCAACATTCTAGAATGCTCAGCACCCACAGCTATGCAAATCTCTCTTTCTTGCTCGCACTCTCTCGCGCGCTCTCACGCTCTGCAAGGGTTCTCAAATGTTGAATAGGCTCCTCAAAATGGCCAGTTGTTTATCCGACTCTTCAGGATCATTATGTTGATTATAATCAACATTTCTGTTGTGTTTTCAGATTCCAAAACTGGATAATCATGTGCTCTTAAAAGAAATATATTTGGATGATAACAACATAAATACATTGAAAGCGATGTCATCATATTGGTTACCCTTGTTGCAGGTTTTTTCAGTATCTCAGAACAGGTAAAATTCATTTAAATTTTATATTAGCATCCTGAATATGTTTATGTGTGTTGCAGAATATAATATTTCCTTCGATTTTAGAAGCATTATGTTATATTTTATCACATAGCGGTCAAATCAACATAGCAAATCTGTATGGTGGGTGCTTTTGGGAGAAGTTGATCGCGTTAATATAGAACAAAAAGCTATTTTACACAGGCCGAGTGGAGGTTAGGCATAAGAGGAGTTTGGTGTTGGACAGTGGATCATTGGTTCTACAACCAAGATAAGAAGCATGCTTCCATTTTCTATATTAACTTCTTCCACTCCACCCACAACCAAATAAAGCTGGTTTGTTTTTATACTTCCACATACATAGGTACACACTGCCATTTTATATTTTCATGGTCTTTCTTGCATTTGTTATACAGTTTTTAGCTACCTTTTTAATTGGGTTTGAAATACACATAACCAGCAAAAGTTCTGTTTTGCTCTCTGTGACAGTACAGTCAGTGAGAGTTGTTTGTGGCAGGCTTTCCTTTCTGAAGTAAAGCCCATCAAAGTGGAGGTGCTACGAGCTGGGGTATGTGCTTCACCCCAAATCCAGCCCAAAGAGGGCTCCCTGTCCATTGGACAGCTCCCCAGTATGCCCTTTGTCACGGGCACTAGGAGTCTTGCCCAGGATTTCACCAGATGACTGGGCTTACCAGAATAGTGAAGTTCACACAACGGTCCTCTGGTAGCAGGGTGACTAGCGGAACATATAACACAGCAGATGGAGAGAGAATGCCAATAAATAATAGGAAAGTCAGTGACTTGCAGCAATCTTTGGTCAATGAATCAGCGACTAGCTGATATAGTGGAAAGGTAGATTTGAACACGGAGATCAGGATGGACGTGAGTAGATGCAGGGAGGTAGCAGGGAAGTCAGTGGTCTGCGTACAGCAAGTTGTACCACTGCTTATGGTGAAGAGACTTGTCCAGGTGCAGGTAGGTAGCGGGGAAGTCAGTGGTCTGCGTATAGCAAGTTGTACCACTGCTTATGGTGAGAAGACTTGTCCAGGTGCAGGTAGGTAGCGGGGAAGTCAGTGGTCTGCGTATAGCAAGTTGTACCACTGCTTATGGTGAGAAGACTTGTCCAGGTGCAGGTAGGTAGCGGGGAAGTCAGTGGTCTGCGTATAGCAAGTTGTACCACTGCTTAATAGGTGAGGATGTGTACAAGTGTTGATGAGTGGAAGCATACAAAGATAATAGGATGCAGACACTGATAGCATAGAGGAACTTGATCCCAATAGGTATGCAGCGTATCCAACAAAGTCTATATAACGGTATGTGTGGCGCTACTTGGTAGAGACTTGCTCAGCACAGATATGCAGGCCAATAATGGATAGTCAATCACAGTTATGCATATAACGACTGAGTAGTACGGTAATTCCAAACCGGTATGCAGCGTAACAATAACAGTCTATAGCGGGTATGGATACCGCTGTTGAGCGTGGAAACTTGTCCTAGCGGATATGCAGAGTAAACGTAGAAAGTCAATAACAGATAGGCATACCGCTATTCAGTAGAACAGTCTGTCCACAGGGAGATGCAGGAACTGCAGAGACGCTGGATGGCAAAGACGAGTGTAGGAACCACAGGTGAGTAGATCCGGTAATCAGAGTCCAGCTGAGGACACAGGCAGGAAATAGGAGACTGTAGCAGGTATGGAAACCAGCGATGAGTAGCACAGGGAATACACAGGAACTGAAGACACTAGTAGTACACAGGAGATAGTAGCGGGTATGGAAACCAGCGATGAGTAGATCAGGAATCAGCAGGAAACTGAAGACACTAGTAGAACACAGGGAACACCTTCAGAGACTCACAGGGAATGAGACTCCAAGATCAGGCAATGAGGTAATGCACACAGGTGCCTTAAATAGGGAGTTGCCTGATCAATCAATTTGGATTAAAAGCAACAGTCACAAGAGTTCTTGGGAGCTGCGCATGCGCAGACCATCAGGATGGCGGACGGCCGCGGTTCAGGATAGGTGCCGGCAGGAAGGCTAGTGAGCCACGCACCAGCGCAGAGGCACTCACGGTCCGGTGAGTGACACCCTTCTTTACTTAGCGGAAACAGCCCTAGCAATAAAAGGTGCTGCCTGACCAAAAACACCTTACTGTGGGAAAGCTGCTGAAAATGTCCTCCATGAACTCCTATACAGAGCGTAGGATCATTGAATCTGCCTACGACTCCGGATTGTCATTGCCATTTTGAGACCTTCATCATTCAGCACTAGTCAATTCGGGACCTTTCATCATTGTTCGGCTTATTGCTGAGAATGGATGGCCTCCAGAGCCCTCCCTGATCAGAATGGGGGACGGTAGAGAGGTGTGATGTTGGATGCAGCTCCACCTCCTCCCTATACATAGGATAGACACTTCTGCACAGCAGTTAGTATGAGCTGCAGCAGCAACTTAGCAACCTATAAATATTAAAAACATTTTAAAAAAACAAAACGTTAAACCTTAAGTGTCTGCCCTAGGTAGTGCTAGGCCTTAGTTTAAAACTGGTGTATCGTTGGTGAGGGGTTATAGAGGGGAGACTGTGTAATTGTTAACCCCAAAATACCCAGCTCCTGCACAAGCTTATACCCATGGTGTCAATGTTCCCCAATAAATAGAAAGAGAAATCTGATTTAATGTAAATACAAAAGCCTATTATCACATTTGTACCCTGTGTTAATTAATTTAACGTTTTTCTTTGTGTTCTCCAACAATATTGATTGTTTAACATTTTTTTTATGTATGACGCAGTGTTACAATTTTACATTTTTATATTTTTAATCACATTTGTTTATCTGTGCATTATATTCCCCTATAATAGTGTGCCTACACTCAACTATGAAACTTTAAATATATTTTTTGAGACTGCAGACTAACAGATGACTGAGATTCCTTATTATTCAGTGTTTAAAGGACTGGTAGCATGAAAATATTAGGAAACATCAGCATTTTGAAAACCTGTTTCTTTAAGTATTTAATAATACATTTAATCATGCTTCTAACTGTTAATGGCAGTATGCACAGGAATATTTGATAGTTTCAAATGAATGATAAGTGACATCTGTGTCACAAACAAACCAGTTTCGTAAGATGATGACCAGGGCCTAATTATCCAATAGGGCTGACTAGGCATCTTAGGGCTCTAGACTTTAGGGCGGGGGTGTGCAAAATAGTGACAGGGAGGGGTATAAACTGAAATCCGTTTTAAAATATACTAGAATAGTTGTTCTCCAAACAAAAAAGAAAACCTAGCGTTAGTCTGCAGTTTATCTTCTACAGTATACAGTGGATTGTAATTATTGTAACAACAAGTACTGTCTAGTAACATAATAAATAGATCATATTAAAATATTAGATTATAATAAAGAATATTATTTTCACCATTGTAGCCTGACCCATCTTGCACCATTTAATACCTTTGTTTCACTGGAAGAACTGGACATAAGTAACAACTGCTTATCAGGTAAGTTAAGGATTCACTGTGTGTATTTTAATTTTTCTTACTATTTATACTGTGTTACTGTGTTTAGAGTTATGTTTATACTTTCAGAGTTACAGACTGTTACACCGTGGCTGGAAGGTTGTGTGAGTTTAAGCAGACTGTCGGTAAACAAGAATCCATTTCTCCAAGAAGCTAACTGGAGGTGAGATGAAGTTACTGCTTTGACAGATGTTTTACGACATTGTTGAGCAAAACACTGACGTGGTCTCTGTACCTTGAAAGTACACTTCATGTAGTCTCCCAGAGAGTCCCACACATGATGCTTAGTAAACAGAAACATATTCGTTCCCAGGTAGTATTATCCATAAAGCATAAAATCATAGACTTTTTGGGGATTGTTTTTTTTTTTTGCTTTTTAAATTTTATTTTATATTGACCTAAATGAAAGTAAAATATTACAAAATTCTAGGACAAAAACATCTATATAACTCGTAGATTTCTCATCTTACATCGCCACTGCTTTTTAGATATTGCCTGCTTCAAAGTCACAAGAAGAATAGCCATAGTCTTCTAGTACATTTGTGCATTTATTTGTTTCACATTTAAACAGCAGACATCACTAAAATCAACCGCTTTATTATGTTCTCAGTATATACTGGTCAACCAGCAGATGTCAGCACAGTCCTTCCTCTTTTCTATTGAACTACAGCAGCTATCCCTTACTGGTTTTCATATTAAACCAGCAGAGGGCACCGGAATGTCTCTTGATGTTTGTGTAGATTGTGATAGCTTTCTAATGTAATCTTTATTGTTATTATTAATAATACTATTATTGATTGTAATACTTAAGATTTGTCAAGTGTAAACAACTTTCACAACTCTTTAAAAGTTTTTGTTGCTGTTTTGAATTAGATTTTATAGCAACAGACTTTCTCATATATGAATAATGACTGAGGTTTAAAGGCACAGACTGTTTTGTCTTCTATTTATTAAAACTTAAATTGCACTCCAGAGAATTTTATTATTTTACTTACTGTTACCCCCTTTTAATTTTAACCCAATGAACAGGATGCTTGAGCTACAAGCTTACAATAGCAGATCTTAAGCCAAGATGTCCATAGTAATTGGACTGTAGTGTGGCCACTGCTGTGTTTCGATTTGCTGTGATGCATGCTCCATAGGGACCATGAATTGTTTATATTCTGTCCAGCTTTTAATGGCTATCGTTGGTGACAGATTTGCTGTATAATCAGGTTGATGCACCGACGGTATTAACGCTGAACATTCAAGAGCTGACAATGTCCTGCACATAGTACAAAATACAGATTCAAATATTAGTTTGGGTTACTGACCTTCTTTTGTCACAATACAAATCTTTTTCAGTTGCCATAAACAGCTGAATAATAATGTGTAATACAACGTTAAGAAATTGCAACAATTGATACTAGTACTGATTAAAACTATAATAAATGATGGTTACTTCACTTACACTGTACCTGTCAGTCACTTTTAAAAAAAAAATCTAACTTTACTAGTGTGGTATACTTAAAGTGTTATGCCAACTGAGTTTGCTTTGCATTATAAATGCCAGTGAAACCACATGTCAAGCACAAAGTCGTTTGCGGTTATTGAATGCGGTAGTGAATGGAGCAGACAGTGTTCAGAAAAATGCTAAGCTTTTAAATGTAAGTAACAATGCAAGTGGTTATTGGGTTCTTGGAAACAATGGTTTACATTTTCAAACCTATATCCATGTGTTGTGCTAAAACACTAGTGCATTGCATGAAAATAAGGTCGGTAGGTATGAGGCCTTTGGGTGGCATTACACTGACACTTTGAAAATATTAGTTCTGTTCTATCTAGAAAGGCAATAGAGTCTATAGTGCTCAAATTGCTCCATGTTGGCACATTAAAGTAAATAGAGAACGCTCATCCTCTGTCACACGGAAGCTGTATTACATGATTCCTGAATGTAGTTGACCCCTGTGTGAATGAGCATTCACAATTCAATTCAGTGTGTAAGCACAAGTGATTTGAGCGCCATAAGTACTATTACTTTTCTAGCTTGATAAGTGCTAACGTTCAAAGCGCCAGCGTGACCACCATTAAATTTAATTACTATGTATACAATATATGTACTATACCACGGTGGGACACACTGTACTGTGTTAATTACTCTGTTTTGTACATTAACCACATTCAGACCCACGTCTGTTTCAGCCCATACGACCAGACCAATTTCTGCATTTTCTAAGTCACCCTCACTCTAGCTATGTAAATTTTAGGAGGTAGTCCCTTTTGGTGGCATATTTGGATAAACTTTTTTCTTTCATTTGAATACTCTAGGGAAAAAGGAGCAAACATATGGGAAATAAAGCACGTAGTCATCCCCACAAATTTAATGCTAAGGTTATGATTTGCCCATCTTGCATCTAGTAAACATAATGAACCTGAGTCATTCAGAGCAAACTATAAAAAATGAGTAACTTTGCACCTGGGGAAAACCATATTGCATTGGAGGTGGAGGTAAATTTAAAATGTGGCGTCAGATTTATAATTGGGGTAGGGCATGTCCTAGATCAACTTTAAATTTCAGTGTAAAAATAAAGCTATCAAGTATTTGTGTGCTAGATGACAAAATAGCTAGTATTTAACTTATGTGCAAAACAAAGAACTAATTTGCACCCCTTGCATTGTAACATGGTTTGTCCCGCAGATCATTTATTCCTTCTTGTTAGCCTTACTTTCCTTAATGAATCAGGCCAGATATTTCATACTTACCAACTTTAGAAAGTTTGTTTCCGGGAGCCTGCCGTGATGGGGGTGGGGCTCGAAAATGTGCGTCATTTTGGACCCGCCCCCATGATGTAATGACGCAAATGCGTAATTTGACAGCTGGGGACGGAGCCAAACGCCGCGATTCCCGGTGAATCGGGACCTAATTCTGCCCACTTCACTAGGGAGTGGGCACTTCCTAGTGAAGTGGGAAGATCTGGGACACTCTCCCGGGAGTCTGTGAGACTCTCGCAAAATGCGAGAGTCTCCCGGACATTCCGGGAGAGATGGCAAGTAAGAGATATTTGTATTTCATTACATTAATGTAAGAGAGTGCAATTCTGAATGTTATATGCAAATGGTATGCTTGTGAGGTTTTTGTGTCTTTACTGTACTTATTTGTATGTATACCCTTGGTGGAGATTAATGTTTTTTTTTAATTTATTTTTTTACTTGTAATACAATCAGCATGTCTACATGCTAAAACATTATATTAGATGTCAGTGACATCTAAACTACTGCTAAAGCATGATTATACATGCTTTAGCAATAGGGGCAAACTGTAAAGAAACTATTTAAGTCTTGTTAGATATGGTACAGTAAAACACCAAAATTAGTAAAAACCAGATCTTAAGGCAAAACTATTTCCAACAGAGCCCTTTCATCATAAATAAATACAGTAGTTAATATTAGTAGACACTAAAAATCCTCTAATTAATACTCATTCTGCCTAGTTAAAAACAGTATTAACTGAAATCTCACTGTGAAGACTAGATGTTAACTTAGAGTAGTTGTCATTAGGGGTAAATAATTTAGAAAAAGAGTATTAATCCAAACATTAGTACAACATTATTCATTTATTGCAACTGTGGCTGGATCACTTCAAAATAACTTGTTGTTTAAATATATTTAATTATTAGCACAGTGCACTAATTTATATCATTGCAAATGTACTGATTTTATTATATTGTGTTGTATTTCTGTATAGGAAATGCATTGATTTCTGAGGAATTGATTTGTAATTTTGAAGACAGTATGTCATGATTTGGTTTTGTAACTTTGCTAGAGGAAACCCCAATTAGGCTAATTATATCTTTTTCATCACAAAAGTGACAAAAACCTGCTTAGCATGAAAGCCCAGCAAGAGGTTGTTACCTGTTGTCATGTCTTGTTAAAGAGAGGGGAACCTGTCTGAACAATATAAAATCAGGATAGAAGTATTATGGTATAACACATTATTGTAAATTTTGTTAAAGCTTAATTTGTGTTGGCTCTATGGTTAAAGGCTATACTACATCAATATGGTAATTATTGAATGTGATTTATCAGTCTATGCGGAGCTATTTAGGATCAGGGGACGGTGTTGCCCCCTGCTAATAGTTGTCAGAATCTGTATAAAAAGGAGCTCTGTTTGACCATGTACCATCATACCATCTGTAACTTCTGGAAAGATCGTTAGTACCACAAACTGGCGTGTAACTTTCCTTATTAGGACACTTGAGCTAATAAAATATCACTGCTTCAGGATCCTGCTTTGATGCCTACTTACTGCTGTAATTCCTGTGACCTGCATATTAGACCAATCTAATCCGTTATCCGCCTGTTCTGAGGATGGGACCCAACCATCCAGTACCAAAGCTATGTCCGTTACCTTGCAGCTCTGGCCAGTGTGATACCTCTAAATTCAATGGGAGGATGTGTTGCATCAGAAATCAATTGCATTCTCTTGGTTGTTTTGTCAAAATTTTCATGGGTTTTCTGGCTGAAGAAATCTTTGACTGTGTAACAGCTAGAATTCCTGCTGCTTTTGCCCCTCAAAACATGCTGCCATGCTGCTTTTGCTCCCCCCTTGATTCCGTTCCTTCACTTACCTTTTCTATCGGCGTCTTTCTTCTCTTCTTGCCGACTCTTCTCTGCGCTGCTCCTCACCGAACGTCGGCGCGATGACGTCACGCCTGACGTTCGGTTCGGACGGAGCATTGAGGAGGAGTGCCGACGTCGCAGACAGTTGAGGTTTTTTTTGGGTTTTTTTTTAAAGGGTCTGCTCTCCCCACCAATGAAGAGGGTGTACTTAGTCTCTAGTCACCGGTTCGCCAAACCGATCCTAAAATTAGGTATCGGTTCTGGCGAACCGGTGAGAACCAGCTGAATCCCACCTCTGCTTATAGGGCTGTGTATAAATATTCCTTATTTTAACCTCTGGTGTTCAAGGCAGATCAGCGTCTGCCCAGGCCTGCTTATTGGTGGATGGCCACTATCCAGGAACCAGCCACTTTATCAAATGTGCCATGGATCAGCCTGAGCTGATCTGTTCCCTTCTCCGTACATCCCCCGATGCTCCATATATATGCAAAGCTCCTAATCGTTATAATGGAGTGACAACTGCTCCCCTGAGACAATTCTGTGCTCTTACACTACATTGATTCCTGATAAATGTGCTGGTGGATAATGTAAGTCAATCTAAATTCTTACATCACCATACTACAAATCTAAAATAACAATATGCTCTCTGTTTTGGATGGTCGTCACTTGGATGCTCTTTGTATTTTATGATAGTAATTGGTATGCTCTCTGTATTGTATGGCAATCACTTAGATACACTCTGTAATGGATGGCAGTCACTTGCATACTCTCTGTAATGAATGGCAGTCACTTGGATGCTCTGTGTATTGTATGGCGGTCACTTGGATGCTCTGTGTATTGTATGGCGGTCACTTGGATGCTCTGTGTATTGTATGGCGGTCACTTGGACCTATTCCTCACCTCTACCAGATGGTTCGTAAAAATTTAATTATCGGGCTACAAAATGCCATTCTACCCACTTTACACAACCACAGATATGTGGACAAGCGGAACTGGGAAAACTAAAGATTATATGACTGTGACAGCCCACTGGGTTGGTGGTTCGTCTTCACCAGCTGGAACAGCAGCAGTGTGTACCCAAGTACGTCACATTTGTCCAAGGCAGGTTACTCTGTGTATCACCGGCTTCACTAAGAAGCGTACAGCTGACAATCTGTTACAAAAACTAAGGGATGTCATTGCAACATGGCTTATCCCACTTGGACTCTCCTCAGGATATGTTATTTCTGATAACGTCACCAATATTGTGAGAGCATTACAGCTGGTTGAATTCCATTACATTCCCTGTTTTGCTCACTCAATAAACTTGGTGGTGCAGAACTTTTTAAAAAATTACAGGGACGAGCAGGAGATGCTGTCTGTGGCCCGTAAAATATCTGGACATTTCTGGTATTCAGCAACAGCATGTAGGAGATTGCAGCAGCTACAAGAGCAATTTAATTTGCCCTGCCACAAACTGAAGCAAGAGGTGGTGACAAGGTGGAATTCCACTCTGTATATGCTTCTGTGGATGGAGCAACAGCGAAAAGCCACGCTTACTCCACAAGCCATGACATTGGGAAAGGAGGGGAATGTATTTTACTCAATGGCATTGGAGAATACTTTCCATGTTGTGCAACTTGCTGAAACCATTCGAAGTAGTCACCTGTGAAGTGAGTTCTGACACTGCTAGCTTGAGTCAAGTAATTCCCTTAATTAGGCTTTTGGAAAAGCAGCTTGAGAAACTGAAGGATGAGATTAAACAAAGCAAATATGCTAAGTATGTCGGACTTGTAGATCAAGTACTTTATTCGCTTCGTCAGGATCCAAGAATTATCAAAATCTTGAAATCGGATCACTGCATTTTGGCGACTGTGCTTGATCCTCGGTTTAAGATCTATGTCTTCTCTTTGTTTCCCACTGACCCAGATCTGAAGAGATGCAAGGAGCTCCTGGTGAGCAAGATGACAGCTTAAGTGTTACGGCGTCTCCTACTTCAGTTTCTCACTCCACTGCTGTTAGGAAAAAACTTAGCTTTCCCAAGAGACAAGGGATGGTGCAGATGACTCAGCACAACATTTTGACATCTGGTCTAAAAGAATTGACCAGAAAATATGACGCCTTTGCTGTAACTCCACCTGATCCTACTATCAACATCCAAAGGATGGTAAAGGACTATTTTAACGGCAGCATAGAAATAGACACATCAGACAGTCCCTTTACATACTGGGAGGAAAAAAAGGGAATTTGGAGACCCATGTACCAACTCGCTTTGCACTGCCTAAGCTGCCCACCTTCCAGTGTGTACTTGGAAAGAGTTTTCAGCACAGCCGGGAACCTTGTCAGCAATAGGCGTAGGAGGCTACTTCCTCAAAATGTGGAAAAGATGATGTTCATAAAAATGAACTTCAATTTCCATGAGGAAGGCCTTTCTCGCCAATTACATCAAAATACTGAGACTTTTGCAATGGTGGATAAATTAATAATGTGTGAGGATGAGGCTGAGGCTGATAACTTCATGTCACAGTAGAGTTCATTAACAGCACTGTTACCTTAGGTGCCTTAAGCAATTTGTTAGCTTGTTTTGTGGGAGCCCATACAAACCAAGCACTTCAGCCACAAGGAGTGCCACTTTTGTGGCTGAAACGCTTGGTTTGTTAAAGTATGCATGTCCTTTTTAAGATCCAACATGTGGGTGGGAGGGCCCAAGGACAATTCCATCTTCCACCACTTTTCCTTTCATATATTGTTGTGTGCTTAGCAAAAATCTTAGACACCCATTGATGATGCAGATGACTCGGTACAACATTTTGACATCTGGGGATAAATGTATGAAGCTCCGGGTTCTTCAACACCCGCGAGTTCGGCGTCTTCAGCGCTTAAATTTAAAGCGGCGCTGCCTTGTAAAGGGAAACTTCCCTTTACAAGGCAGCGCCGCTTTAAATTTAAGCGCTGAAGACGCCGAACTCGCGGGTGTTGAAGAACCCAGAGCTTTATACATTTACCCCCTGGTCTTGTCTACTGTAAAATAATTGATCAGAATTAGTGACACCTCTGCTGTAAGTCCACCTGATCCTACTATCAACTAAAAATAATTATTCACCATTCTTTGGATGTTGATAAATTTTTTGAACGGTATAAAGACAACAGTTTTATTAACAAAGAACAACGTTGCTTGCAGAAGTAATGTAAGCATGGATGTCTAAATAGACTTATATATCCCATAGATTGTAAGCTTGCGAGCAGGGCCTTCTCACCTCTTTGTCTGTTTTACCCAGTTTGTTTATTAGTTTATTATGTTTGTCCCGAAATTGTAAAGCGCTACGGAATATGTTGGCGCTATATAAATAAATGATGATGATATGTATTATCTTCCACTTTGCTGCTGTTTCATCAAGTTTTTGTAATCTGCACTTTACGTTAAAGGTACCTAACTATATTATAATTGGGGCTGATTTGAAGCTCAGTCATGAACTTGTTTTTTGCTGTAAATTACAATGACTCTTTTTAGTGCATTGTCTGGCACCGTGGATTGGTCTGGGTCTGATAAAAGCACACATCCCGGGGGCTCAGCGCTCATTGCCATGTATTAGCTGTAGAATTTCCACAGTTCCAAGAAACGGGTCGAGCGATCAAATGAACCCTAACTGGTTTCATGACTCAAGTACAATTCCATCTTGCATCACTTTTTTTTTATGCCACTGCTGTCTGCCAATGTTTCCTAGATGTGCTAGGAACTGCCGTGTATTTCAGTCATTGCTCTGTCGCTTAGCATCGAACCAGGTCGCTGCAGTCTTTGTTTGAAAGTGTATGAAAATAATATTGTGACCTGTGAGATGGTCATAATTGACTGCAAATGACTTGAAATTAGTGTTATTGTGGTTAAAAATGTAGGGGGGGGAAAGCAAAATTATGTGATTTTAGCAAAAAAATAGGGATTTTAGAAAAAAAAAAAAAGGGATCCAAAACCAAAAACAGAACACGGGGGTTAGTGAACATCTCAACTTTCTATGTTCAAGCAAAACAATTAATAAACAGATATAATGCAAATAAAAAATTTAGAAAAGATTGGAAAGGTGCATTTTTCTCTTTGCCCAGTTTTCCCTATATAATACACTAAAAAAGTTATTACTCCAATATGCTATCAAAAGAAAGCCCCACCTCCTCCATGAGAAAAAGAGCATAACATGGGAATATTATTTTAAGTATACCAAGCAAACAGATCACAGATTCCTGACTACTATTCTGACAGCACACCTCTGAAATATCACTGGGACATAATGATAAGGATGCAGTGGATGATAATCAAATATAGCATGTCTGGGATAAATGTATAGCATCATACATTCATAGTTGTGTACAGTGTGCATTTTTCAGGAACTAAACAACTATGTTCAATAAATTGAATAATTGCTTATCAGGGCCTGTACTACCATTAGGCGTACCTAGACAGTTGACTAGAGCGCCAATGCTTAGGGGGCACTTAAAACACATAATGTCGCTCAGCCTGTGATTTTACTGCCCTATGGCGCCCCCCACACGCATGGGCGGGTTGGTCATACACTTTACCAGGACTTTTCCTGGTAGATCAGTGGCCTCATGAGGCTTCCTGCTGATTTTTTTTTGATTTTTTCCCCCCAATCTGAAAAAAATATATTGGTGGAACTGACTCAAACGGGTCAGTTCATAAAGTTTTTATTTTCAGGTTTAATTTTCATGGTAGGGCCCATGCAGCCTATGGCTATAGCACATAGCCCCCCTACCTCCTCTCTTGAGGCCCCTCTCTCTTACATTCCACAGCAGCCCCTGTCCTTCCTCCGTACTATGGCAGGCAGTATTGTCTCTGTCAAACCCATCCTTCCTGTGGTTGGAAATGTAAGCACAAATAGTCTTATAAAATCACTGATTCACAGACTCTTCTGTGCTGGTGACTTGAACCCGTGCTTCACTAGGGATATCTTATGAAGATAATTTATTTTAAACTGTAAAACTGTATTAGTATCAAACAATATAGGCACACATTTATAGAGACAGACACACTGGGCACACATTTAAAAGGAGAAATACTCTGGGCACACATTTGCAGGGACAGATACACTGGGCACACAGTTATAGGAAAAGACACTCTGAGCACACATTTGAAAGCAGATACTCTGGACACACACTTATAGGAACAGTTACTGTGGGTACACATTTATTGGGACAGACACATTGGGCACACATTTACAAGGACAGACCCTCTGGGTACACAATTATAGGGACAGACACTCTGGGCACACACTTGCAAGTACATACACCCTGGGCACACACTTGCAAGTACAGACACTCTGGGCACACATTTATAAGAGATATGCTTTGGGCACACATCTATAGGGACAGATAGTCTGAGAACATATTATAGGGACAGCCACACTGGGCACATATATGATGTTGAATTGGTTGCTATGATGAAGCTGTAGATTATTTATTTGAGGAGGGGCTAATTAATGATGAGGAGGGGGGTGGTCTTTTGTGTCAGTTACAAAAATGCTATTTGTATTATATGATGGGCACTAGGATGCTTTCTGTTTTGTATTGCAGTCACCAGGGCCCTCTCTGTATTGTATGGCGGTCACTAGGATGCTCTCTATATTGTATGATGGTCACTAGGATGCCCTTTCTATTGCATGACTGTCACCAGGATGCTGTTTGTATTGTATATGTATCTCTAATACTGCCCAAATTATCATGCAGAGCAGTATAAACCTTGACTGTGGCTAGTGTTTGCTCAGATATACTCCCACCTTCGTTGCCAGAAACCGATGGTTCTCCAATCATAACAACCTGGAGACATTGAGTATCACAGTTCTGTGTAAAGTCCAGTCAGCTTTTGTCTGACATCCTCGAACAGCTCTGAATAGCAGGTACTAGCAATGCCTTTTGTTTAAGTAAACTTTGCCTGAGGGTTCATTTGTGCAAGTACATTTTGCTTGGGGGTTCCCTTTAAAATATAAAATATCTTAACAGCCATCAACAGTTCTCCCTCTACTCCTGTGTAAAAGGGCACATAATAGCCCTGAACATTTCACTTGTGAAAGAGCTACAATGATGATATCAAACAATTGTTAAGCACAGAACAGTGACGTCACCAGAGTGTTATGAACCAGGGACAAAGTACAGTCTGAGTGCCAACAGATCTCTGGCCGAGTGAATTGGTGTGCTACACATTCGCCATCTCTACTGCCAGTCTGTCCCTGCTTTTTATTGGTTGGGGAATATCTTTGTTTGTAGTCACTACCAAAAATGGAATTCCACACATGATATATTACTAGTAAATATGCTTCTATTAAGCCAGTGGGTTCCCAAGTGAGCTGTTAAAATTAGTGTCTATATAAATTTTGTTATCCACTTACTACTTTTCGTGGGTACTATAAACCATTTTTGACTATATGCAAATTTTAACTGACATATGCGTCTTTTAATGACTGTTTCCTAAAACATATTACAAATACTGTACATTGAGTTGTTTAGATTTAACGCTACAATTTAAGTAAAAGGCTATTTTTGGAAAAGCATAGCATTTATTTAACATAATGCGATGCTTCCCTACTAATGTTTTTACATGTTTTTGCTAATTAATTGGAATGTCAAGCCCTAAAAGTTAAATATTGCAATATTTTCTTAAGCTACTTTAATAGATTTGGTTTATAAACATTGCTTATATGTACCTATATGAAAGTTGATGTTAATTTCCTCTCTTCATCTCTTTATGTTCTCTGGGGAGCAGTGATTTTACTTAACAGCCAATTTCTACTGGATTGAAGAAAAATGCTCCTGTGGTGTTAATGTAAAGGGCTTGTAATTCTCATACTTAACTGCTGAGGGCTTACATCACAGTCCCACATGTGCTGTAAAGTGAAGTGTTTCCACTAAAACCCTTGTGGAGTAAACCCTTACTTCCATGTTACTTTCTGTAGTTGTCTTTTCATCTTTTACTAGTTATTTTATTGTACTGAATTCATACTCCTCTGACATCACAGTTGTTTTGACATAGTATTGCACAATTCTATTCAACTTAGAAAAGGAGAAGTCCTGCATCCTTCCATATCACCCATAGACATCTTTGGATGTAAGTCCCATTGTGCGCTGTATCTTGTGTGAAATTGCTCTGCGCATACTCAGAAACAAGCTTAATGCCAGTGAACAAAAGTGCATGCAGTTTAAGTCCAAACGCAAATTACACTTCCGACAGCCTACTATTTGAAGAGCGGAACGGGCAGGGAAGGGGCCACGGAACATAAGCAATCTACAGTAAAGGCGTACCAAGGTCGAGTGCATGCACATTTGTCCGATTCAAGCCCTAGGCATCTGTATCACTTGCACCAGCTATAGGGTAGGTGTAAGTGTCGTTTGATATTGATGACGGACGTGTATGCATGCCAGAACATGCGTTTGCAAGTTCGAGAAATGCATTTTATGTACAGTAGTCATTAAGATCATCCTGAGATATTTTTCATGTAAAAAATAATTAAAAAATACACTTTTTAGTGTAGTTTTATTCATGATTGTAGTATTAAGAGTTATTTATTTACTTTTTTTTTCCCATGCGTTGTGATGGGAATTTATACTGCCTATCTGTCTGCATACAGCAAGTACCATAAAGCCAGAGCGTACTTATACCCGTATTCACATGGAAATGTTCCCTGAGATCCGCCTGATCTTGAATACGAGCGTAGGTGTGTGCAAGTTATGTTCAATTTTTAAAAACGCAAATTGCGTTCATAGATGAATGAAGCCTAGATTGCTTATTGCCATTCAGTTAGGAGAGGGCTGATGAATAGGTGTAGTTGCAACAAAGCAATTTTTCCTCCAGAAAGGCATTGTTCATCGCCAAACTGTTCTTGGATGGTTAGGAGAAGTTGCTCTTGGAGAATGCTTTGGTACCATTCTTTATTCATGGCTATGTTCTTAGGCAAAATTGTGAGTGAGCCCACTCCCTTGGCTTTGCAGCAACCCCACACATGAATGGTCTTAGAATGCTTTCTGTTGGCATGACACAGGACGGATGGTAGCGCTCACCTTTCCTTCTCCGGCCAAGCTTTTTTCCAGATGCCCTAAACAATCTGAAAGGGGATTCATCAGTGAAAATTACTTTACCCCAGTCTTCAGCAGTCCAATCCCTGTACCTTTTGCAGAATATCAGTCTGTGATGTTTTTCCTGGAGAGAAGTGGCCTCTTTGCTGGCCTTCTTGACACCAGGTCATCTTTCAAAAGTCTTTGCCTCACTGTGCGTGCAGATGCACTCACACCTGCCTGCTGCCATTCCTGAGCAAGCTCTGCACTGGTGGTGGCTTGATCCCGCAGCTGCAAAGAGGGACTTTGAAATTAATTGCAATTCATCTGATCACTCTTCATGACATTCTGGAGTATATGCGAATTGCCATCATAAAAACTGAGGCAGCAGACTTAGTGTACAGTCATGGCCAAAAGTTTTGAGAATGACACAAATATTATTTTTCACAAAGTGCCCAACATACATCATGCTCATGTAGCCCTTTGCCCGTTATATACAGCTAGTTCCCAGCATAACTGCCTCATATCCTCCACAGTCTCATTCCCAACATATAAAGTCCCTGTCTATCAAAATATGCCTCATGCTCACCACAGACCAATGCCCATCATAGGTAGGGTGTGCCCATCATAATGACTTCAGGTCTAATAACCACTGCATAATATCTGGATCCAACATCAATCTAATGTCCACCTCATCCCATTATAACATATTTCTAACCATCATATACAGCCTTGCACACTAATCATTTTGGACATACATCAGAGCCTGTGTCTATTATACCAGTTCATTGTCTTAGTCTTTTCCCTTCTCCCCACATTCCCCAGATCGTTTAACCTTTTCCCCTTTCCCCTTCTATAGGTGGTTAGTGTTTTCTCCATGTTAGCGGGTGAGAATGTTCTGCTAATGTGGAGAGGCAATGGAGAAGAATCGCCACAATTTTATCCAGTGAAATCATGATGCTTCCAACCAATGAAATGAAATGTGGTTTCAACCAACAAAAGCAACACGATTATATTTATCATTGAAAATGTGACATTTTTCCGCTTTTATGACTAAAGATTTTGGACGTAAAAGGTTGTGCCACTTAGGTTTTGAAATTTAGGAGAAGCTATTCAAAAAATAACATAACAACTTTTCTACTATAAAACAAAGTGTGCAAATAAAAACAAGTATTTCTGCATGTACTGAGACAATAGATTTCTTAAAGGTTGCTCAATGCACTGCATGTTGTCCGTTTTTCAATGAGGTTCCGACCGAGTGTTTGATAGAAACTCATGTGCATTCAGTCACTAGGTCATATTATATACTATGCACTACCGCATACTAAGCCCTAAGAATAAAGTCAAACATTCACACATCCATCAAAAATACAACTATAAATGGGAAAAGAAGGTAGCAGTGAGCAGAGTACCCAACGCGTTTCACTGTACAGCTTTTCACAAGGCTTAATGCAGTGAACAGTGAGGATTTGGAATACCTCCTCTGCCATTACGTAGCAACCAAGGAGATTACACTCTTCAGGGAATAAAGAGAGACCAATGCTTCCACATGTGAGAGTAACAGCCATCTAAATAAGCCACAAAAAGTTATTTTTGTTTTAAATAGACATCTAAGTTATAGGAGTAAAATTCTGGAAATTCTTGCAATCCATTTCATGTTGAAAAGGTACACACTTGCTGTTTAGAAAAAATATATAAACTTCTATGTGGCATTGCACCTTTTAAAGTTGAAATATGAACAATTGTGTGTATTAATTCAATGATATATTAAAGTTTTGTTAGTTGTTGACATAGATAGATCAATTCAGCATCCTCATTTTTTATTATTTGGACAAGGGATTATTTTTCTGAAACATTTGTGACTAATGGGATATTAAAAAATATGGCCTTGTTGAATTCAGAATTGCCTTTCTTCAACCGGTACATAGTAATGAACTTTACCTAACCCCTTGATACCTACTAAGGAATTAACTATAAAATTTTCCGATCCACAGCCTACTTTCATGTGCAGCCAGCGATAACACCGTCAAAACCCAAGTACTAAGAAGCTGTATTTTACAAATGAAACCTAAGGATCAGTTCTTACACTCCTAGGGGAATGTGTTTCATTGCATCTATGATTAATGCAGCCTCGTAAGTGCCTGAATATTCACTAGGAAGTTTTCACTAAATGAAATATTAACTCAACCCTTCAACATGTGAAAAACAGCTGGAAAAAACTACTGTTGAGATCCCTTTACTCCCAGATATATTTCTTAACACATATATCAACTTGATTTGGCACTTATTTTATTTATAACTGTTCAGCACTGACTTGTCCAATTTTTCTCAGTGGTCACAATCTCTTCACTCATCGATATCTTCTTTAAAGAGAAATTTGATATAAATCAAGTTTGTGTTTAACCCTTTCACATTTGGGCAGTGATCTCTATAGACCTCTGACATTTTTGGTAATAGGCATGAATACTGCTCTTTTGTTAACATTAAATATTAGTGGTCATTGGCTTATATTTTAGTGATTTCAAATGTATGTTGCCCCTTTTATATTGAGGGGGGGGGGGGGTTTCATGGGAGGTAGGTTCTTCCTGAGCCCATGACCCTCCACATTTGTGACCATTTGTTAATCCCAGACTTGTTAAAAGCTGACTTGATAATGTTGAGATCAGGGCTCTGTGGGGGCCATATCTTCACTTCCAGGACTCTTTGTTCTTCTTTGCGATAAAGATTGTTTTTAATGACATTGTATGTTTGGGGTCATTGTCCTGCTGCAGAATAAATTTGAAGCCAAACAGACGCCTCCCTGATGGTATTGCATGATTTATAAGTACCTGTCCGTATTTCTCAGCATTGAAGACACCATTAATCCTGACCAAATTCCCAACTCCATTTGCTGAAATGCAGCCCCAAACTTGCAAGGAACCTCCATGTCATATCTAAGCACTGTCTTTGTCCATTTTGCCACTCGTAAATCACAAGAACCTGACTACTTTAGAGTTGGTGTCTTATTGCTCATTTGTTTATTGTAACACTGGACATTTAAGGGAAATTCCACTCATGCGCCAGTCTTTTAATGTTTATTAACTGGTGTTGACACCTGTTTGCTAAGTGTAAAATGCGCAAATTTGTATTGCACACTTAGAAATAAGTGTGCGCCTTCTTCCATATGCAAATTTGGTACTTGAGCCTTCTTACACTTGGAGCGGCGGGATGGGTGATGCAAAAGCAGTCTGTGTACAGTAAAGCTGTGTTTGTATAATTGTACACTGAGGCAGATGCGCACAGATGCGCAATTCCTCCTGTCACCAGCCATATCAATTATGGATGTCTGAGAACTGGTGCAAATACACGCTGATAATGATAATGATCGCCAGCCCTAGCTAACCATTTCTGATTAGCTTATTGCAAATTCACCTCTGAAGCTAGTCAGTGTCTTCTCCATTGATCGTACATATATGATTTTGTGGGCGGATAATAAAATAATTTTTTTTGCTACTTTGTATGGAAATGTTGTTTCACTAACAAAATAAATAATAACAAACTTTTTTTGCGCTTATGACATGGTTGTGTGTAAGTACGCCTGGAGTATTCCTGGCACATTGGCTGCTGGTGCTGAGCTGGATGCATCTTGAGATGCCTATGACTCAGCATTTGGGATTAGATACACTATATTTATGTGCAGGTTTTTAGAGCACATGTACAAGCAAGTCAGTGCAGGTACTTGGGTGCGCAAACAGATCTCCATTGGAATACAGGTTTTACTCCACCTAATGATCAGCTTTTCCACATCTAAAAAGCTGTGTGATGGCTCACAAAGCATAGGACAGCCTCCCCATATTTGATTTAATTTAAATAGCAGGGTGTCGGACAAACTACATTTGTTTTTGTGCTGTGTCAGACACATTATGTGTCTAGGGACTTCCAGTATGTCTACTGCATAAGTCTACTTGTTATTCAGCAATATTCACTGTAGATCTGTAAAGACACTATCTTGTGGCACTTATCTGGCACAAAGGAAGTAAATGACCCCACTTTTTTGCTGAGGCAGCTTTAGAGATTAAATGGGACATAAATATTGTGTACTGTAGAGCTCCCTCTTTATATCACCACCTTAACACAGGCAGTATGATCAGGCTGGCGCTATAAAGAGTGTGACTTTAGGTGCAATAATAGTGCTTCCTCATTATGCTATTTCTGTTTATAATGTTATTCTCCCTTACCACCAAAGTGTATTCTCTGCACAATAGTGCATTAATATGCATTAATTTAAAGTTATGCTCTTTACAACTCTTTGCATTGCCATAGCAGTAGTTTTAGCCTCTTTTAAGCTGTCATTATCAAGAGGGAGCACTATACACTTGATGTGGTATTTTTTTTTTTAAAAAAAAAAGAGATTATACTTTCTCTTGGTAAGGAGTGAATTACTATAAAGAGTCAGAAATGTATTTAAATACACATATATATTTTTCTTAATAATTAAAATGTGCCCTGGCATAATAAGCATTCTGGGGGAAGTGGGCATGTGGGTGCAGGGCTTGGCAGAATGCGTCTTTAGGCCCCACCTCCTAATCGGACTTCACCATTGCTAGCCTATTACACCCGGGACTAGTGTAATAGGCCACTATGACGTGCGAATCACATCGTAAGCCATGCCTCGCCACTTAGCTATGATTACTAGCTGGGAACCAGGAGATTGACCTGCTCTCCTCGGAGTCTGGGAGGACTCCCAGAAATCCGGGAGTCTCCCGGACATTCCGGGAGAGTAGGCAATTATGATAATAAAATTTGGCCCAAAAAGCCTGAAATATAGTAGAATTATTCTCATCGGCATGTAGCATCAAATTTACTGTTTATATATCTTAGTTTAGGGCTTCTATTATCTTGACTGACCTGCTGGTTTTATTGCTTTTGTTCATATTTTTTTAATTGATAATCTCTTGACAGTCTCTGCCAACAGAGGATCTACCCATGATTCAGTTCTATTACTATGCACAATTTTGCAAAGATGTTTCAATCAGGATAGGAAAATTTAAAGCATGTCATAATTTAAAAAACAGAACCGTAAAGGGTAAAATATGTGAGCCTTATACTGTACATATTGAAAAATGCTGTATCAATTACAATTCTTTGAATTTTAATTCATTTTAGGTGCACTTTATTAAAAGCATTGCCTGCATTGAGATTTCTTAATGATAAAGAAATACAAATTGAAGATTATAAATGCCACAAGCCACCTTCAGGAAGCTTTCTGGCACTTTGTCAAACTCAAATTTTCAATATCCAGAGATTATGGAAAAATGTACATAGTAAACAAGGGTAAGTTGTGACGACATTTCACGGAGAAATAAAATTATAGTGGTCATTGCTGATTAACATTCATAAGTCATTTTGTGTGATCCCTATTCTTTTAGTGCATTTTCATCTTTGGACGAGCTAGAAATGTACTGTAAAACTTTGAATGAAATCTTTAAACTCAGCAATGAACATCGATATGCACACGAGTATGGTGACACAGAAGTTGCTGATAGAGAAGATCCAGGAATTCTCAGGAAACATGTGAATCGACCAGACTTTGACATCAGTCAGCATAATAGTCATATTACCCATGGTGCACATGAAGATAAACAGATCGCACTCGAGCAAGTTCACAGTTTACTTGAGGACTCATTTTTAAATAGTGAGCGAGAAGACCAAGAGAAGAACACAAGAAGTATAACTTCCCAACGTCGGCTAACTGAAAATCCCATCACAGTTGGAACTGCAGAAAATGGAAAACGTTCCAGTAAGTCAAGGAGAGCTGTAACATGTTCTCAACAGGTGGAAAACAGAGAACTGTAAGTATATTTGTATGTGTGCATATATAAATGCATATCCTCATACTGATATCC
This sequence comes from Mixophyes fleayi, assembly GCF_038048845.1. Lineage (NCBI taxonomy): Eukaryota > Metazoa > Chordata > Amphibia > Anura > Limnodynastidae > Mixophyes > Mixophyes fleayi. The sequence goes on from NC_134405.1 coordinate 221,926,413, forward strand.
ACCTTGTACTAGCTTTCAATTTATGTGCAAATTATTTCAGAAACCAGACTAGTGACTCTAATTGCAAGAATCCCTCCCAACAATCTTCAATATTCATTTTAGCAACATTTTCTGATGTATTTAAATGCTAAGAAATATTTGTTTGACATGCAAACAGCGTGTTCAGGGATTGATTTCTGTTTTATTTCTTTGATATTTATAGCTGCCCCCCACCCCCATGAGGATAGACCTTCCCCATTGCCTGTGTCATTCTTTGGAAGAGTGAGGCAAATTAAGCAAGTATTCTAGTAGTTTAAAAATAAAGGTGTACACTGTGGGGGTATTTTACTTTATTTTGTTTGACAGAATTTTACTGTTTTACATTGTTATTGATCGCAATAAAAATATGTTTCTTGATTAGAAGGTGGACTTACTATTACTATTTCAGATTTACTTTAGGCTTGGCGCTGGTGTTTTTTTTTGTTTTGGTTTTTTTTTGGTGTACGGTACTAGAGGTCAGCAAACTCTTCATTAACAGCTGCAGCTTAATTTGATCATATTTTGAGCAACCATTCTTTTGTTGGTTTTAAAAATAAAGGTGGCTGGTGTTTAGGGGAGGGGAAAAGTAACCATAAAAACCCTTCTCGGATTATACATACAATAACTAAAGAAACTTAAGCGATACCAATGTGATCTTATGTGGGTATAGAGGGTTACTTTAATTTTGATCTTAAAATGGACCTTATTAAATAATGACAGTTTTATGTAGTAACTTCACATGCAGTTACATCCACATATCCGGCCCATACAAGCTTGTGGTGCAGAAATATTTAATAATACGACCCTCTATATGGCAATTTCCAACAAAGCTATATATCATATATATGCCAGCTCTGGTCATGTCAAAGTCATGGGGCTGGATTTACTAAACTGTGTTTTTGAAACAGTGGAGATGTTGCCTATAGCAACCAGTCTGATTCTAGTTATTTATTTAGTACATTGTTCTAAATTACAGCTAGAATCTGGTTGGTTGCTGTAGGCAACATCTCCACTTTTTGAAATCCGCAGTTTAGTAAATATACACCATGAAGTATATACTTGAAAAGACCTCAAGTAAAAATAAGAATTCAAATATTCATATCATATACATATCAAATACATGGAATCAAGAAATGTAAAAAAGTTTGCACCTCATGCAAATCTTGTCAACAAGTTTATTAAGAATAAAAAGGAAATAAAGTTAATATATTCATCCTGTGCTGTAAATCACTGCTAAACAATCGCCTATATTATCTCCTCCTTTTCTGTGCAAAATGATAACCAGAGCTTCTCTACATGATGTATCAACATTCACAGATGTTTCTAAACCTTTCTCTTATTGACCCTGTTCAGTACTACAGAACATATTGGTAACAAAATAAAATGAGGGTAACAGTTCCAAAATCTGATAACAATCCTTTAAATGTCACTCCAGGCGTTTTAATTCTCAATATATGTAAAATGGAAAGGGTATCTAAGGATATTTTTGAAACTCTATTCTACTGAAAGGGGGCTATTCAATTGTTGCCGTTAACGCTCTCAAACGAGCGCTCTAAAAATATTAGCGTTAATACGGTAATTACTCGCTAAATTTCAGGGAGCTGCGAGATGAAATTCAGCGAGTAAACTACCGTATTAACGGTATTTACGCGCATATTACCGTATAAACTGTAATATTTTTCGAGCGCTCGTTTTTTTTTTTTGTTTAGTGCGTTAAAAGCAACAATTGAATACCCCCCAAAGAGTGTTTTGAACCATGTGAGTGAATGTCTGGTGGACTGTAGTACCTTCATAGCCATAAATTAAATATCTCAATAGATGGCAAGATCAACTAAGACACTTGCCGATTATCTGGTGCTAGTTAACTTATTTAATATCGTCCTTGTTATAAAGCAATAATGTATAATAAACACATCATTCATGAATTATATAACCTACAATGTATGTGCAAAAAGGATTTGTATGAGAACTGATATTGTGCATAGGGTGTTATTTAGAGGTTCATATTGATGATTTGTTTTGTACATCTTTGTACAACCAGCTCTGCTGCAATTTTCATCCAGTCTCATTGGAGAGGGTACGTGGTACGAAGAGATATCCGATATTATGCAAAACTACATGAGGCTGCCTTTGTGATCCAGTCAGCATGGCGTCATTATTACAGTCAGAAAAATACCTTTGAAAAGAGACCCTGTGTAAAACCTAAATCTTCAGAGATTAGAGAACAGTCTGCTACGATAATACAGGTAAGTCTACACTGTTCACCATTCTGATTCATTATCTAGTCTTTTAGAGGTAGCTTTTTAGGTGGCTCATCAGGCCTGTGTAATATTTGCCTCTGCACCAAAATGTATCAAGAATAAAAAATCTATCTAGGAGTAAATGCTTACTGGAACATTTATTCTAAAAAATGAAGCATAAGCTGAACATCAGGTATGCAAAAGTTAGAGACAACAAGGCAATATAAAGGATTCTCAACAGAAAAAAAATGTATGACTTAGGTTACTTCAGTTTAATACATTATAACAGCTTTACTTCGCTTATAGCCGTGATCCAATGCCTACTGCTACAGTTGTAGTACCTGTTCTGTTTCTAGGTCTTGTTTGTATGTACCTGTGTACTGGTCTGCCTATACATATCTGGTTGATTATAATGTTCTATGCTACAAAAGCACACTATAGTGTAGCATATATTATACTATACTATCACAGTTTAGCATATTATACTCGGCTATTAGGAAGCGGTAACTCCATTAAATTATGTCTGAATAACCACATACAGCCAGGTGCCGGGAGCTGGCAGAACCTGTAATAGTCAACACTGGATAGCTGTTAGAAGGTAAGCTGGCTCTTAGTGAGTATTAAACTAAAGTACTTCCTCAAAACAATAACAGTTTTAATATGGAGAATGTTTTTAAATACCATTATTAAATAAGATTTCACACATTTACCACTCCCATTCCCCATGTCCTATACTTTCATTATATTTGCAAAACACAGAAGGTCTTTATAGGAAATTAGATGTGAATTTCCATTTGTGTTGCTATTGATTTGATTTATAATTGCCATAACACTGTTTGCTTTAAGCAAAACAATCTGGAAATGAAACGAATTGAAAATTCAATCTAGCAAACTGGAGGTCTTCATTAACACTCTGCTGCAGCTCAACATAGTGGATGTTTCATAACAAGCTCAGTATTTTAACACTATAATTTCCAGATTGCTTAGATTAGAGGACATGGAGATCCCAGTCCTGTATTCTTCCAGGTTTTTGGTCCCTGATTTGGATGCCCATTGGAAGCTTTTCAAAATGTGATTACCATTTTTTTATTTTTACTCCATAGCATTGTAACTATATCCTCTGGAGAGTCCATGGACCACCTATAACCCAATGAAACTTTTCTCTGTTAGTGCCTCTGATATATTTCATAGTAGTAATTCAAACCACTTTCTAGGTGACTTAATGAGGGTATTGATGGAAGGGTGAAAATGAAATACTTTTTTAAACCAGTATTATTTATTTTTAAATAAATCCAATATATTTTTAAGAATATATTTTAGTTTCTTTCATAACTGAAGCTCATCTGAAAATGGCCCTAGTTCCACTGGTCATGCACTAGCCGGCTGACACATGCACATAACTTAAAGAGACTGGCCCGGGAAAGCAGTAAGTTAACGCTTACTGCTCTGTGCCAATATCACCGTGTAGCCAAGTAGCACTCAGTTGCCACGGCAAAATATTTTTTTATAAACGCCAACAATAAGGGATTTTTCACCAACATAAAAAAATAAAAAATAAATCATAGTTATTGCTGGTAGTGTTACATATTGCCTTAATTCTACTTGGAAAATAATATTTAATGCTTTGTTTTGTTTTCAATTGCTGTGTTGCTTATCATCTATTGTTACCTATGTTGGTCTTCCTTTTGGATTAGATTGTAAGCTTTTCAGGACAGAGTTAACTTCTTTCTGTTTTTTTTGCCTTTTTCTCAAAGCTCTTTTACAGTATTTCTTCTTTTTAACACCAGCTTAAAACACGTTTCAAAATTGCTGTTATGGAGAAAATGGCGTACTAATAATACAATTTAATGTACATTTGTGCAAAGAGCATACCTGGTCATAAACAAGGTGTGGAATAAACCAGGAGCTCTGTACGTATTGTCTGTTTTGTAACAGAATTCCCTGTATTCTACCCTGGCAAGCTAAGTAACGCTTGGCGTTGGCAGAATATTTTATATATACAAACATACATAAAAAGGCTGCAGGGAACAGTAATTTTGTTAATCATCTCTGTTTGGTATCCTATTTCCTATTGAAGGGTTGTTCAATAGGAAAGTTATTAAGAAAAAAGTTACAATGCAACAACAAAATCAGTTATTTTACATTTGCCAATTGTCTGTTCTGTTTTCATCTCTTCTAAGTACAGCTTATTTAGGACAGGCAATTTTCTTTCTCCATCATATATTTTTAAAACATCAAGGATGCATATAATAAAGATCAAGATAAGAATAGCTTAACACAGCCCATAGCTTTTTTCTATAAATAGCCAGACACACAAACCCGGTAAGTTTTAGACAAGAGGTTGTTTGAGACGCACTAATTTGAAAGTTAAAGGTTGCAAGTATACACTTTGCTTTTTTCTTTGTATCATTTTTTCCCTAAGGCTCTTAAACACCCTAAAGGAATTGTCAAATTATTAATTAGTTGACCCAGGCTGCATGCAGTGAGGGGAGTTTAAGAATTCCTTTCTGCTTACTTGAAGAGACCCTCTTGGGTATTCTTCGCTTCAGACACATGCAGGCATTTAATTTGTCATGTAGTTTTAGATGTCACATAAAGTTCAAAATATAGATCATTGAGCTATTAAACGAAGCTCAGAGATGTTTTATCTTCCTAATGGGATAACATTGTGAATCTGTATTTGGAGTTGATCTATGCCTCAAGTATGAAATATTTTGTATTTTATATTTAGGCAGCTTGGAAAGGATTCTTCTTGAGAAAAAAGTTGGCTGCTGCTTTTGCTGCTATTGAAAGAGAAGAACTGGAAGATGACTTTGAAGAAGTGAATTTGGATGAGTTTATATTTGATGAAGTAAGAAAGATTAACTCATCTAAGATACAACGTAACCATAATAAACGCTTGTGCTGACTATTCTGCTACATTCATTTTGAGCTTCCTTTATATATTTTTACATTGATTTTGTTATTTTGAGTTTCAGATATTCACTTAGTCATGTTGTAGGAATTTAAATGGTTTAGTCAATACTATTTGTAAAGCGCTGCATAATATATAGGCACTAAATAAATACAAGTTAATAATTGAAAATATTTGCTAATATAGTATAATACAGTTCGGAAAAATACACTGTCATTTCTTTGAAGTATTTGTTAATCAGACAGTTGGTTTACATATACGTCTTGCTAACCATTTTAAAGGACCCAACTAATGACCCCCCTGTATGATGTCTACAGTGGCTGTACAAAATATACATTTCTGATATTTTTTTTCATCATCAGCTGCAGCTATTTATATAGCTTCACTACTGCTGCAGCGCTGTACACAGAACTCACTCATATCAGTCCCTGGCCCATTGGAGCTTACAGTCTAAATTACCTAACATACACACACACAGACCGAGAAAGACTATCATGGAATCGAAGTAGATTTATTTGGGAATTCTTACTACTAATCAACACAAACTATGTCAAATAAAAAAACAACAACCATTTTTTCTTAGTTTCAAATAAAAACAGAAAATAAACATTAATTGCACTTAAATCAACTGTGGTGAAATCAGTTGTCTTTAGAGTTCACATAACATAGGCAAACCAAAGGGAGGGGTTCCTAGTGCCTGGAAACCCCCTCCAAGCCTGGAGCACTGAATGATTGAGGTGGCTGGACCCTGCCCCCGCTTCACACGGCTCAGCTTGTTGAAAAGGGAGAGCTGTGTGCAGCTAACAGTAGTGCACGCAGCATTGCCCATGTATATCATAGGGATAGGAAGAGTTGGAGATCAGCCAAGCACTGTCTATTATTATAGCCACTCCCCCATGCATGATGGTCATGCCCACTGGTGGCATGGTGTGGAAACCCCCCTCTACAAATCCTGCGTTTGCCCCTGCATAATTAATTTTATACAGTTAGACTCCAGACAAACTGCTTCAATTGATTAAAATAAAAACAGACAAAATAAACCAGTTTGTGAGAAGTGCCACAGTTGGTTAGTGCATTTCCAGAAAGAGTTTCATCATGAAGAAAATTTAAAGCGAGTCCGAGAATGTTATTGAAACATACCAGCCGTGAAGGTTATAAGAAGACTATTAATAGAACCCAAAGCATTTGCAGTGAACAATGCTACACATTCCCAATAAAATCCATTTTCATTCCATGATGTAAGAAATTAAATGTTAGAAATAACAAGGGGGGAGGGGGGTAATCTGCTTTATAGTCATTGTATGTTTAAATATAATTATATATTGTGTGTATACACACATACACAATGATTTCCATAACAAAAAAGTTTTCAATCCTTGGATTTGTTTGAGCACTCAGGCCTATTCTGCCGATAATATTTACTGCAGTACAGCTTCCCAAATTTTTAATTGTAGGCAGAAGAAGGTCTCCTCTACTCAAATAATCTAATTCGTTCTGGATGCCTACTCAAGTATGCTGACTTGTTTTTGGATATATCATGTTCTTCATTGTTGAACATATGTCAATATGTCATTTCATTATTTAAATTCTGATGTGATCTTTTGTAAGTGTTCTCTTCATTTGCATTGTTTCTTTGCTTTAAGAATGTTTTGGAACAAAGCTGGTCACTAGATCCCACCATCTCCCATTATGGAACTGTACATCTAATAAACAATAAACCAGAACAAGCAAAGGTAACATGTCATTGCGATGTCTTAGTCTTTCATCATCCAGTAAAGCTTTCTGTGCGAGCGTGATTAATGTAGTGATTTATTGGCCTATTTTAAGACGCCACTGACTTGTTTCTCTTCCCCAGCTGCAGTTTTTTAATTTTTATATCACTGTCTTTATTTTGGATTTATTTCAACACTTTCACAGTAGCACAATGTTAAGAAAAAAGTTATTTTCTGATATATACCAGCTGCCTTTCTGGCAGTGGATAAAAAATGACTAGTTGATATAGCACTTACAAGCAGTGAAAATCTCTCATATCAACAGCTGAGTATTTTCATGGCAACATCAACTTTCAAGCTTATGTTAATGTTTTATCCTTTACATGATATAAATGTTTGCTTTGTTGTTTTTTGTTTTTTTTTAGTTCATGAGCCTCATAAGGTCTTCATTTCTATGTCTGTTCATTTGTTGCCTGAAATTGAAAGACAGTTATTTGAGTGGAGTTTTTCTATACATTGATGCAACACAACTGGCTACTAGCTAGTAGAGTAGTATTCCATTATTCCATAATAGTATTCCATTCATTGGGGGGCATTAAATTGTGTTTGAATGCCCGTCTGAGCCTGTGCGCACTTACGGGCATT
>NC_134405.1:221946441-221953941 GCF_038048845.1 Mixophyes fleayi
AGAGGAAAATCCAGGAGCACACCAGTATGCTCTCACCAGTTTGCACATACCTTCATTACCCAGGTGAGTCAGACCGTGTGCTGCTTCAGCAAGCTTGGATAGTACGTTCGGGGACCTACAGGCTTACCTTGTCCATCCCTCCAGAGTCCTGAGGACTCTTGACCACATCCCTTCGCCTTCCAGACCGCCTTTTCCTGCAGGGAACGCAAATCTTGCATTTCAATTAATTTCTGCATGTCTAATGTCTGAAAAACCATCATAGTCTCGGTCGATACAGTCATAGGTTGCCCTGCTGCCCATTTAGCAGCTTCGTCCGCCCTGTTATTGCCCAATGACACCGGGTCTTCTTCAAAGGTATGGGCTTTGCACTTTATGACGGCTACTGTTCTGGGTAACTGTATCGCTGTCAGAAGTCTTTTTATGTGTTGTGAGTGTGCCACTGGCGTACCTGCTGCTGTCATAAAATTTCTAAGACGCCAAAGGGCCCCAAAATCATGCACTACCCCAAAGGCGTACCTAGAGTCAGTATATATATTGGCTGATTTACCCTCTGCCAACTCACACGCTCTCCTTAATGCTACTAGTTCCGCCACTTGGGCTGAGTGAGGTGGGCCAAGGGATTTAGCTTCTACCACATCCTGATCGTCTACAACAGCGTAACCAGTACATAGCTCTCCCGTCTCTGTCTGTCTATGACAACTCCCGTCTGTATAAATGTAAAATCTACATTTTCTAAGTGGGTGTCACGTATGTCGGGCCTTGCAGTAAAGGTCTGGTTCAGGTGTTCCATACAATCATGCGTATCAGTACTCTTGCCAAACTCATCATCAACCAGGGTCTCCTCACCTCCCACCCTTTGTGTCTCTAGAGACACATATGGAAGGTATGTAGCTGGATTTAAGGTGCTACATCGTTTGATGGTGATGTTTGAGGGTGCCATCAGAGCTAGTTTCCACTTTGTGAATCTAGCTGAAGAAACATGTCTGGTTTTAGCTGAATTTAACAGAGCTAATACAGCATGGGGTGTATAGATAGTTGAATTATGTCCTAATACTACGTCCTCGCTCTTACTTACCAGAAGAGCAGTTGCTGCTACACTTCTGAGACATGTTGGGGGTGATCTTGCCACAGTGTCCAATGTGCACTGTAGTATGCTACCGGTCTGCTAGCGTCGCCATGTTTCTGTGTGAGGACACCTGCTGCACAACCATCAGCTTCCGTACAGTACAGCTCAAAAGGCTTTTCATAATCAGGTATTCCCAATGCAGGTGCTCTAGTCAGACTATCTTTTAGATTAAAGAACGCTTGCACTGACTCTTCTGTGTGTACCACACATTCTGGTTTTGAGGAAGAGACTAGTTCCTGCAATGGTAATGCCAGAATAGAAAAACCTGGGATCCAGGATCTACAGTATCCACACATCCCCAGGAAGGTACGAATCTGCTTCTGGCTCTGCGGCAGAGTCATGTGTTGTATAGCATCAATCCTGTCGGTTGTCAGGTGTCTTAGCCCCTTGGTGAGGCAGTGTCCTAAGTATTTGACCTTAGTCTAACATGGCTGTAATTTATCCTTTGCCACCTTGTGCCCTGTTTGTGAGAGATGGAGCAACAACAATTTAGTATCATGTAAACATGACATAAAAGAATCAGAGCACAGCAACAAATCGTCCACATATTGAATTACAACAGACCCATTGTGGGGTTGAAAGGATTGCAAACAGTCATGTAAGGCTTGGGAGAAAATACTGGGGCTGTCAATGAACCACTGGGGGAGTCTGGTCCATGTGTATTGCAATCCCCGGTAGGAGAATGCGAAAAAGGTATTGGCAGTCAGGGTGAAGAGGGACTGAGAAGAAAGCAGAACATAGGTCAATGACAGTAAAATGACTAGCAGACGGTGGAATCTGCATGAGGATGACAGCTGGATTCGGCACTACGGGAAATTGGCTCTCAACAACTGTATTAATTCCCCTTAAATCCTGGACTAATCTATAGACCCTCCCCCCACTCTTCTTCACAGGGAAAATAGGACTATTTGCTGTGCTGGATGTACGAAGTAAAATCCCTTGTTGCAATAGCCTCTCAATAACAGGATATACCCCCAATTCCACCTCCGGTTTTAATGGATACTGTGGGATTTTTGGAGCTATCCTACCACTTTTTAGATTTACCATGACAGGGGCTACGTTTGCCATTAGTCCAGTGTCCTGTCCATCTCTGGTCCATAGTGAACCTGGTATTTCCAGCAACATCCCCTTTACTTGAGATGGACTTTGTTCTATAACAGTAGAGTGTAACATTAACCTTTGAGGGGTGTCCAATATATCCTGTACCTCATGCTCGACCTTCTCTGGTATGTCTAAGAACACACCATCTGAAGTACAGTATATGACACATCCCATTTTACATAACAAGTCTCTCCCTAGCAAGTTAGTAGGAGCCGCTGCAGCTAAGAGAAACGAATGCTTAGTATGCAGGGGCCCGATAGTAACTTCAGCGGGTTTAGTTAGAAGACAATGTAACACTCCTCCCGTTAACCCCATAGCTGGAATAGTTTTACTGGTCATCTGTAGATTAAAAGGAGAGGTTATCACAGATCTGGCCGCCCCTGTATCTACAAGAAAAGTTTGCTTCCTACCAGCTATGTCAACTATCATTGTTGGTTCTTCTCTCAGACTCTCAGTTAACCTCACTGGCTGTAGACTACAGGTATGACCTGACCCCTAGCGCTGACTATTGCTTTCCCGCGCAGCATTTGCTGCTGTAATATGCGCGGGCAGGTGTGAGTCTTCTAGTCTATGTGAATCCCTCCTTGGAGGATATCTATGCTACCCTTCATTAGGATTATATCTTCCCTTAGTACAATCTTTCCTCATATGTCCTTCTTCTTTGCAATTATAACCTCTCAACATTCTGCGTTTCCTGTTATGTGGGTTATAGGCTGGTGGTCGTGTATGCATTCCCTCTAATGCTTGTATACTCACCGTCATCAACTTGTCACTCTTTTCTTCCTTTTTACTAAAGATATTTTTTATCATGCTCCACAGCAGACTCCCTAAGGGAATCTACCGTGATGCCTCTCTAATTAGGTAATGAGGTTTGTACTCTGGTTTTTAAATTTTTCCTAAGACCATCCATTAGTACTCCTACAGCTACTTCCCTGTGATGTGGGTCCTCACCTATGTTTGATATCCCAGTGAACCGTGTTATCGCTGCTATAGCTCTACTAAAGTAATCTGATGCTGTTTCACTATCTTTTTGTTTTATGGTAAAAATCTTACTCCAATTCGCTAATACTGGAAAATAGATGGCTAAATGTTTGACAATCTGTTCGATATTCTCTTGATTAATCTCATCTGTCAAGGTGTCGTCTTCCTCCAACTAACAATCTTTAATAAATTGTTGTACGTTAGTATTGGGAGGAAGACACGCCCTCAACACTACACGCCAATCCTTATCGGTTGGTTCGTGTGCATTGCCTAAGTCTTTAACAAACTTCTGACACTTAGCCAACTCTTTTCTAGGATCTGGGAATTCAGTCATAATGGAACGTAATTCTGATCTAGTCCAGGGACAATGCATTGTAACATTTCTTAAAGGAACTACACCATCCTTATCCGCCTTCCCATTGGGAACTGATATTGTACGGACTGGATACTTACCCACCGGTTCACTATCTTCAGGGTTAGCTACTTCAGTACTTTGAATATTATCTCTCCTAGTGGTCACACTACTCTCACCTATCTCAGCCATTGCCCCCTTTCCATACTTACGCTGCACCTCTAACATATTAACAGCATGGGCAATGGCTGAAATTACAGTGGGTTCATCCTCTTCTTCAGAAACACTTGCTTTAAACTGACTTAAAACAGGATATAACTTAGCAATTTCCTTTTTTTCATTTTTAATAACGGCTGTACTTACCCCCCCACCACATAGGGTGGCGGGGGCACGCTTGCGCTGAGTTCTCCACGCTTCTCAACGGCTACTTCCGCAGTGTGCACGCTTTTTTGCCATGCCTACTTCCGCTGTGCATTCGCTGCTCTGCCACGTGCTACCTTCAATTTTCCACAATTTCAAACAATTATTATGTTTATTCCTCACTTTCGTTGACTTAATCAACCATACTTTATCCTTTACAGTATTTAGTACCTCTGCATTAAAACTCCCTATTGTTGGGAAAGGCCTAACACAATCTTTGGTCATCTTGACCCACGTGTCGCAATACGCAGTTGCGTATGCACCATATTTCTTACACATGAGACTTCTCGCTGAACCAATAGGCCCTTCCTTAGGCAGTACCTCGGCCATCTCTAGCGTCTGCTTAGCACCTATGTTAAACAATAGGGTCCCAGTAATATCACAATATCCTGCCACTAATTTCAACACTCTGCTACCCGCAATCTACCGCTAGCGATATTTTACTGGCCCGTGAACGTATTTGATACAAGCTGCGTCCACTCGCTTCTTCTCGTATTGAACGAGGACCCCTAATACAGAAATATCAATGCGGACTAAAGGGTTATCAGCTCCTCGATTACCCCTGACTCTCCAACAAAATCTGTTGAGTTTATTACGCCTAGCAGCATCCGGTAAAGTCAATTACCAGCCTTACCAACGTAATTCCTCCCCGTTACCCCCAAGTCGCAATCACGGCTTTCCTTGCCGTGCGGTGCAATCTCAACGCTTAAAGCTTATCAGTAAGCGATGCGATTACCCTTGGGTGCACGTAGCGAAAACTCGCTTAGTTTCCGCCCCCGGTATACCTGCCTTGTAATACCGTACACCAGTTGGGCACCTGCCTCGTCAGACAGCAACTGACACTCTATTCAACAATAGATCAAACCTCAGTGTATTTAAAGTCAACAAATCTCACTACTTACACCTTTTCTGCGCAGAAAATCAAAGTTCCCAACAATAGTAATAATGTCCCAGAGGTTTTAACAAGTAATTATACTATGCATGTATAACAACTAAAAAAACGATTGTTTAACCACGTGGCAAATCTTACCGGAAGTTCACATATGCTAAGCAGGAATTACACATACGCTATGCAATACAATATATCAAAACGCAATATGACAGAAAAAGAAACAGTTTTCTCTTTTGTCCCTAGATTCTAGTTAGCGCACCTTCAGATTATGCAAAACGGACATTTGGTTTCACAACACAGAGTAAAAATTCAGGTTTTGAACTCATTGCGTTCTTACCCATATATGACGCGTCTCCACCCTTTGTTGGGGAACCGAAATCCGTTGGTCTTGCGTATCGTCCGGCAACGAAACCTCCAAACTCAAGAGCCCCCAAATTGTTATGAGCATTTTGTCGCTATCCAATAACGATTGTCGAATCTCAATTTGTGTTTCCAACGCACAATTATTTATTCTCAAAAAGTAGCAGAATAATTCAAGCGAAATAATAGTAAATACAGCCATTACTTATCGCAGGTGCTCTGGATCCAATAAACAGTCATTCAGTCCTGAAGTCTGTGGTCAAGGTGACTGAACACTACATGAGAGCTACTGCTTACATGCAAACAGAGATACAGTGAAACAATGCAGATGGTATAGCTTGCTTCTATTGGTCCAGGCATCAGGAGGGTCCAGGGGGTTACACATCATAGGCTGATTCAATCTAAGGAATCCAAAGGTGGGGGTCTCTCCAGGGGATGAGCTCTGTTCTTCCCACCAAATTGCTCTGTTCTTCCCGCCAAACTCCAATTACAATCAGTCCATTAGCATTTGACAGTTAATATCATATTAAAGGTTTATTCCCTAACATCAATAACTAGAGTATGCAATGTGCGATCTCTTCGCCAAATGCACCGAACAGCTGCTGATGTAAAGGGGATTAATATGATATTAGACATGACACATTTCTTTTAACCTGAAACATATGTATCACTAATATGCATATAACTTATAATATTACACATAAACACTACTATATTTCGACATAAATAACTATGCGTTGCAACTACGATTAATGTGTACTATTTTACAAATGTGCGTGTTTGTGCGAATGTATGTAAAAGCTTAAATGCTGTTGTTGCCACGTGTTGCGGCTGGGCATGCCCTTCCACGCCGTAGCGTGCTCTACGCATCTTTTCAGATAAAGACAACCAAGTTTGCTCGATTTTAATTGAAATGACTTTGTCCAATTTGCTGACTTCTACAATATATATATATATATATTATATATATATATATTATATTTATATATATATATATGTGTTTATATTATACCCCAGTGTGTCTCCAACCTCTGCTTAATGACTACTATACCTAACATATATAAGAGATACAGTCAAGTCCATAAATATTGGGACATCGACAATTCTCATATTTTGGGCTCTATACACCACCACAATGGATTTGAAATGAAACTAACAAAATGTGCTTTAATCCTACATCAATCTTTCACATTTTAATACTTTGTTGTAAATACTTTGCAGTCAATTACAGCCTGAAGTCTGGAAGGCATAGACATCACCAGACGCTGGGTTTCGTCCCTGGTGATACTCTGCAAGGCCTCTACTGCAAATGTCTTCAGTTCCTGCTTGTTTTGGGGCATTTTCACTTCAGTTTTGTCTTCATCAAGGGAAATGCATGCTCAATTGGATTCAGGTCAGGTGATTGACTTGGCCATTGCATAACATTCCACTTGAAAAACGTAAAAACTCTTTGGTTGCTTTTGCAGTATGCTTCGGGTCATTGTCCATCTGCACTGTGAAGCGCCGTCCAATGAGTTCTGAAGCATTTGACTGAATATGAGCAGATAATATTGCCCGAAACACTTCAGAATTCATCCTACTTGTCAGCAGTCACATCATCAATAAATATAAGGGAACCAGTTCCATTGGCAACCATACATGCCCAAGTCATGACACTACCACCATCATGCTTCACTGATGAGGTGGTATGTTTTGGATCATGAGCAGTTCCTTTCCTTCTCCATACTCTTCTCTTCCCATCACTCTGGTACAAGTTGATCTTTGTCTCATCTGTCCATAGGATGTTGTTCCAGAACTGTAATGACTTTTTAGATGTTGTTTGGCAAATTCTTATCTGGTCTTCCTGTTTTTGTGGCTCACAAATGGTTTACATCTTGTGGTGAACCCTCTATATTCACTCTTGTGAAGTCTTCTCTTGATTGTTGACTTTGACACATATACACCTACCTCCTGGAGAGTGTTCTTGATTTCGCCAACTGTTGTGAAGGGGTTTTTCTTCACCAGGTAAAACATTCTTCTGTCATCCACCACAGTTGTTTTCTGTGGTCTTTCGGGTATTTTGGTGTTGCTGAGTTCTCCGGTGCGTTCTTTCTTTTTAAGAATGTTCCAAACAGTTGATTTGGCCACAGCTAATGTTTTTGCTATCTCTCTGATGGGTTTGTTTTGATATTTCAGCCTAATGATGGCTTGCTTCACTGATAGTGACAGCTCTTTGGATCTCAAATTGAGAGTCGACAGCAACAGATTCCAAATGCAAATGTCACACCT